>NC_135563.1:19017150-19019650 GCF_964340395.1 Glandiceps talaboti | reverse complement strand
GTTCATGTTTGTAAAACTCCAGGTTTAATGTATCACACGTAGCAATACCAAATCAACAATGGCAAACCTTTTTATCTACAGTGCTGGTGTATGTATGTATGTATGTATGTATGTATGTATGTATGTATGTATGTATGTATGTATGTATTTGAGTGCATGCGTGTGCGTTAGCATGTGTGTGTGTGTGTGTGTGTGTGTGTGTGTGTGTGTGTGTGTGTGTGTGTGTGTGCACGCGCGAACATACGGACGAACAGATTTATGTGGCTCTTGAAGTAGGCAAGTTTAACACCTTTTTATTACAGAACTTGATAGCATATCTTTCTCTATTTTCTGTCATAAGAACGAAACAATCATCATATATATGTCTTTGATATAGCTAACACTATGTTATCACAGTTAGTTCATATGACAAGGTTTAATAATCATAATGCAAATATCGTTGGCAATGGCAATGATATGAAGACTTCGACTGTAGACAACCTCAGACTTCAATGTTGTTTTATCAAACTAAAGGAATACACTGATAAGGTACTACGTCGACAGACTTAGAATGACCTGCTATCAAATGCAAACCTGTCATCGTTACGAAAAGAGATGAACCAATGGCTATACGATATCTCCCCATATACCCAATTTGAAACATATATATCAAATGTGTATAATTTCGGCATCAAATTGCATCAATTTTTGAAAATGGAAGTAAATGAGCTGGTTAAAAATCCATCCGTAATCCGTTAGTATAATTTCCAATAACGTTAACGTGCGAAAAGAAATGAAGTGTAACCTTATGTACGGTGTTTCAATAGTAATTGCTATAGTCATTGTATTGAACCCAAGAAAATGGGGATCGCCGTACTTTTGTAAGTGACATTTTTATTTAAATAGCAGGCCTGTTTTTATTGCATGCTGGTATACCATATCATACTCATGATAGTAAATATAGCTATCCTTTTCCCTGTCCTTTCCAGATGTATTGATCGCAAAGATAATGTCAACAACATTGTTTTAGAGGACAGTGAACCACCGATGCCCATTAAAACGTATATGTCGTATAAACAGCAGATCTTCTCTAAACTAACGTTACATCGGGTCAATTTAATTTCAATGGATGATTTTTTGAGAAATGTTGTCGCATTAGTGTTGGTGAAGTTCGACTTCAAAGAACTGTAGGCCGTCACACTAACTCTAATTTGATAAATGTTTAATTCAGAACGTTTATTTGTATCTGACAGTTTCAAACCTTACATGTAAGTACTAAACGTCCCTTGCGGAAGGATCGTATCAGTCAGATCAAAATTGATACTAATGTCATGATTGAAGCTGACAAGGCGGTCCATGCTATCCGATAACAATATTTTAGTCCTAGAAGACGAAGGGTAGAGATGGTTGGTTTGTACAAAAGAAAAACGATACACGTACATCTTAGTAAGTTTCAAGATCTTCCAACTGCACAGTAAATCAGACTTGATGTTTCTCTGAAGTCTTGTGACTTATGCTTGTTATCTCCGTTTTATATTTATAGAGCGTGGTATATTCACTCTTGACTACGTGTAACTCTTTAAAATCTGCCCACAGTGGAATGAACATTTCACCAGAAATATTCTGCCGAGTATACCATACAATCTATCTGTGCTAGATACTTGAACGTTAATTACCTGTGATAGGGTAGCATGTAAACATCATACCTAGGGAATGGAACTACTATGTACATGTAGGGTAAAATGATCACATATCACATGATTTAGATAAAATCTCATCTTCGTTAAAAGAAGAATTGAGAAGTATTGAAAAGTTAAGCACAGACACTTAATACAAATGTCACGAAACTACACCTGCGTTTCTGCCAATCATACAATTGTACGACCTTTTCACAAGTAGAATGTAGGTATTTGCCTTTTGCCGTATATCTGGATGTTATGCTTATGGTGTACTGAAGAAATTTGAACATACAATATGTCCAACAGAATGATAAAACGTTGCAAGCTGATTGGAGTTATTTTCATTACAAATAAAGCCTTGCACCGGAAAGTGTTTACCTCAAATTTCACACATGATATTTACTAGCATTGATTCATATAAAATCTAATACAGTTACACCAATTCACATCCCCTTCAATTTATTCCATTGTTACAAGTAGGGGAGACAATTTGTTTTATTTATATATGTAATCCTATTGATGCATATTGAAGTAAAAGAACCCAGAGCTTCGGCTCAATTACAAACTCCTTCGCTTCAAATTTTCTATAAATGTATTGGGCACTCTATCATGACTTAATCGACATCGTGAATTTAAGAATATAAAATGAAATGAATACTATGCCAAACGCACATATTTGCACTTTATTTGTATTTTCATAATCTTAGATAAAAAAAAGTACTCGCTGAGCAGATTATTTACTAAATCAGAAAAATTGCCGAATTTAGCACATTAGGTATCTCACGTTGTGGTTTAATAGCGTATGATCACGTTCAGTTTAATGACGGTGAAAGAGAAGTTTG
>NC_135563.1:19004650-19012150 GCF_964340395.1 Glandiceps talaboti | reverse complement strand
TACCCTGTCTTAATAGTGACATACTCTACGAAGTACAGTAAGGAAATGTGTTAATCAGTACAAGGAAATAACAGGAAGCTGATAAATATGTCAATTTGTGGAGGACATCGGATTTATGTGTGCATCTACCTTATTTTATGTCCAATGCAGATCTTTAATGGGCTACGAAAAGGCTTACAAAAAAGACAGGGAGAAACCCTCAGAGAACTTGATTTCATTGAAGCGGAACATTTGAGAACATCCGACAAAAGATGTATTCATTAATTTGTGCTTCAAATCATCTCTGTTCATCCATTGTCACTTTAAAGACGGTGTTTCAAACTATAGAAATATTGGATATATTCTTTTCGATGACATTGTACGAAAGTGTGTTGAATGACAAATTTATCGAGAAAGTAAGCATACGTACTTTACCTTACATACTGAAAAAAACCCCACATTTGACAAATTACAAATATATCGAGTGATTTCTCCTTAACTTGTAGTTGGCATAGAATCTGTCATTTTCACTGGTGATTCAAAATACTTATTGTTAAGTGTAAGAAAAAAACTTCTAATGGGAGAGTTGAATTCTCAATATATTTAATCCATTCATGTTATTTTAGTTGTACACACTTAACGATCACAGGCGTTGAAAATCTTTCATTTGTACACATAGGATGCTTTCAGTTTACGATTTTTACATGTATGTCCACTCGTTATCGCTTGTGCGTATATTTCGTTCACTGGCCAAAACCTCTTGGTATACCCCCCCTATAGGAGATGGTTATTACATAAACATTTCTTAAGCAACATTATTCTTGCTCATAACAGTATGATTAATTTCCAGTAAGGTATGTCCATGGTCCTCGCCTAGTTTTTATCTTCAGTTACTTTCACTGATTTTATTGCGTATCATTTCTTTTCACTGACGTGGAACAAAGTTCAATACAATTGCTAATTGGAAGAATGACATTGAATCCCTAATACAAGTTGTAACATGCAGTAATAAACATCCAGACATTCAATACTGTGACATTCATTTCCTGTCAATCATCATTTTCTTACAGCTGAATATCAAGAATGCAGCTGAAATTTATCATTTCACTGGTTTGTCCTGAGATTAAGCTATGCTACAGTTTATAAAGTTAGCTCTGCTTAAGTGAGATTCTACCATAAAACAAAATTCAGACAACCGCCTTAGATTGTGAAATCAAATTAAGAACAGTAATGGTTAAAAGGAAAGTCAATTGAAATCCTAAAAATTGATATTCTACAAATGTACTAACACTGCTTATCTAATAAATATGTTCATATTTATTCGCGTTCAATTACCGAAAGCTGTTCAATGCAAAATGTCAATACATGTACTTTTAACTCTAACATACAATCCGTTATTGTTATGCTACGTAAAGTGGCAAAGACTTTCTTGTAAACATTTCCGAGCGTTGGTACCAAATTTTATTATTTTTACTTAATTAAGCCAAAATCTTGTAAATGAAATTAATAAAACAGCATTTTTTTCATAATTCTGGGATGCTAAGAGATTTTACAGACATTTTCTCTATATACGTGATATGAGAGACTGTGACAAAGACTTGCTATCCAACACTAGAAAACTATGTACACTCCATTTTTTCCCACTGGAAATGTTGTCATGTATATAACACCCATCCATTCCTCACAAGTTGATACGTCATCAGTTTATGCTATACTTCCAATACCATAATTCTAGGTTGTTCCAAATGTTAGCCACACATTTACAGATAACATCCATTCATCACAAGTTGACACGTCATCAGTTTATGTTATACTTTCAATGCTGTAATGTTAGGTTGTTCCAAGTGTTAGCCACACATTTACAGATAACATCCATTCATCACAAGTTGATACGTCATCAGTTTATGCTATACTTTCAATGCCATAATGTTAGGTTGTTCCAAGCGTTAGCCACACATTTTAATACAGGTAACATATTATTACAGCAGTGCTCTAGTCATTCCTATGAGAAAAATAATCATATATATGTAAATTATTAGTGGTTTCTACTAACACATCATTACATAATTTATACCTTGAAAACTCTACAATCTCGACTTATTCATGTGGGATAAAATAATTTTTTTACGAATTTGTGAAGATTGAAATCACCGAACATACGAAACATGACACTGAAAAATCTAGAACAAAGCTGACGATATCTTTTCTGATGCCACTCGGTTTACATTGACTCCCCAGTCCAATAAAAACATTCTCTTCAGATTTCGATTAAAATGATTGATGGAAAATTACATTTTCAGATATGTAAATGTTGTATATTCGCTATCTATGGTGGTCAGATACTCCATGCTACATAACATCAAAATCATCTTCAAAGAAAATAGAAATAGATTGCGTTTGATTAGCAAAATTAGAACAGTGTGAGATTCACAACTGTTCTTTACTCTATGGTTTATTGAATACCTGATTGTCTATTTATGTGTTTACGTATTGCTATGAACACGTATATCCGAGTTATTTGCATCTAGTTTGTATTCATGTCACTGACATGAACTCCTTGTCGATTCATTCCATGTGTGCTTATATTTTGAATTCTGTGGAACAATTAGGTTTTATCCAATTATCAAACTTACAGCTATATTAGTGATACCCAGATAGCAAAATACGAAATATACACTTTAGAATTATATTTGACAAAATTCGGGCAAATAGATAGTACCACCTCACATTATGAATATCGTTAATTCATTATTTGAACTTGCTGTGATAACACCATCCATGTATTCAAGACGGATCCAATCCTCGACACACATTATTGAATCTAAAGACACAATGAAACGTTTGTAATACTTTAATTACATTGTTTGCGAAAGTAGAATCGTTCACTTAGTGTATTAGCGGATTAATGACTTATATGTTCCTTTTGACGATGAGAACTCTCAAGAGATCTGTGAGAAAAGATCAGCGCTTAATAGGGGCAGGTGAGATCTGTTCAAAACTGAGTGCAATGATTACACTTATACACGAGGGAACTTAGCACCAGAACGAAACTAACGGCAATTTGTTCATTTATGCCATTCTTGGAGAATCTGGCGATAGAAAATCAATTTTGACGATCTTTTACTTTAGGACTAATTCAGACTTCAACATTTGCAGTTTACATGACTGCTGCACAGTATCACCTTTATCTACGTAAAAAGAATGAAAGTAGAATCCACATTTTCTCTCTTGCTGAAGGTATACATTCGGTAGACACACGGTGAGTCCGCGCGTGGTTTATGAAAGAAGCGACGAATCAGGTGGTGAAATTACAGTATGAATTTATCTGGTTGGTAGCGAAAAAAAAACTAATTTGGTTATAACAAATTGATAACATGTAAACAGGGGTATAATATGATGTCTAATTAACAAGATGTCCATACAAATGCTCCAATCATCCAAGATATCAACAGGACGAAAATATAAAAATTACCAAACAAGCTTATTTCAGTCTGCATACCTTGCTTTTCTCTAGACTAGAAGTGATAAGAGACAATAACGGCGTCTATCTACAGGTAAATTGTTCGGCACTGCTGAAGACTGATAGACAGACATAGTCTAACAATACATAGTCAACGACAAAATGCCACGAAGGTGAAACTATCATGATGATTATTGTTACTCATGTTCAAACTGCATATGTTAAGTAATTGGAAAACTACCGTATCGAAACCAATATACGAAATACGATAACTTTGGGTAAATAAAGTAAATAGTCATTTTTTGTGCTGTTAGCGAGTACATTTCTTGGCAAACTTCAGTCCATCCATGAGTGATAATCAAAAGCTTACATCAAACATCACCGATCCTAAATTACATTCGGCACAGATGCAATCAAGTACGACTTTGAGAAGTTTGCTTATGAATGATGATTTTCTAAAATAGCAATACTTTCGACGATGTTATCTTTTTAATACTGGCTTCTCTTAAAAATAAGATTACATTCGTGGAGTGGTAAGTGATCGAACGAAACCAAAAATTCGCCCGAAAACACGATTTTCGAGATATTCAAATACAAGAAAACACGATTTTCGAGATATTCGAATTATAAGAGCGAGAAATCACCATAGTGTGTTAGCCAATGGGGAAAGAGTAGCAAATAGATGACAGAAACCGACTCGAAGATAAAGATTATCGTACTTGCAAAAAACTCATACTTGTTCTTTAATGGTGTTATAATATTTTCTTTTAGAGATAACTTGACTATTACTGGCTTTAATTTCCTATCGGGTGCAAGTTATAGAATTACGTCTCGTAAGTAGCATTTCGGACTGCCATAACCTCATTCGACATCCGTAATAACAACAATGTGAACTGAGCCAATTACTATCTCAGCTTGTTAGAGTCAAATTCAAACAGATGACAGTGACTTTACACATGTTCCCTTTCCGCCTTCTTCAGCAACCTTTTTTTCATGAGCCTATGATGTTCATCTGCCGTTTAATGGAAACAGTAATTAAATTTGAAGAAAAAATGGACACGTACATATTTAAGGACTGCTTTTATGACAGTCTCAGTAAAATTATGACGTTGGACTTTCTTTGTCAGTTGGCGTATTTTTCTCATGATTGTATAAGTTACCAGTACTGAAGTGGCTTCGTTACTGGCGGGAAAATGATACTGGGCAAATTCTGTCACACTAAGCGTGATGACATAGAAGCAAAACTGGTGATAACTCTCGATTACTTTCACCAAAATGTGTGATAATTTACAGAATCTAGTGATTGATAAAGATAAAATCACAGTCATCAGAAACAACATTTTCTATTCGCACGTTCTGATTTTAATTAGTGACAAATTGCATTCAACAATTCTGCAACGACAATACCACATAAGCCATAAGACCCATTTAGACATTTCGATTGGCAATTTGTCACGGATTGTTTTTGAAATTGAAAATTACGTATTTCCATTTGAAATGTACTTTGTCATCAAGTACAGTATAATGAATTACATAATACAAATGCAAACGACCGTGAAATTTACAAGACAGTTCATTCGGTAATATCGAAAGCACACAGTATAACGTTGGTCAGTCTACGTTTTCGTCATCAAACAACCTCCATCAAGTCCGAAGTGAACAAGGCACCCATCTTAGTTTCAGTATTTGTCAGTTTTTCCTCTATATTCAGAACATTTTTAAAGATCACTATTATGTTTCATCGTAAAATTTATGTTGATACTTCTCCTTCTAATATTTAATGATTTATTTCGTCACATTATATCATTTTTTCAAAATATTTTGACAAAAGATATTGTTGTAATAATCACAATAGTTTCATAGTGTGTTGTCACGGTTTATTTACATAGACCTAGCTAAATCTAATCAATCTGGATATTATTACCTGGGCAATAAAACATACATTTTGTAACCTCCACTTATCATTGATGAGTTCATTCATGGATAAAGACCACCCGCAAACTATATTCTACTTATCGACATTTACTAAGGTTAGAACCGTATATCAAAAGACAAATTTACAATGTCCTCAGGCTAACAGCAACATTTAGGAGGTATTTTTGCGTTATGAATCGTATTTGATTATTTAATTTGCTTCTATGATCAAGCTATGATGGACACAGTAAATCCATTACTTCCGTGGACAAGCCAATCTCCAAATTACGTTCTATATCGATGTTGTCCAGGGTTATAATTAAGACATAGTGTATTGTCCCCTCGAGATCACATCTATATGTGATTAAATATGATGACGTCGACGATTGCTACTTGATCCTTTAGAAAGTTAATATTTTATATATATTTTCAAATTACTTAGTTTTCCCCCACAACAACGAATTTAGACATTTGAAGTTTAACTTTGCGTTTAATTCAATGTTGACTTTTCAGAGAAATATTATCACATTCTATTTTTAGTGATCATAAATTCTATTAAAGATATATCCATACAATCCGATGATATGAAATGTAATTACACGTGATATGGGGCTAAGATATCAAATTTAATAATTCCAGACTAACGGTATCGTAGAAGTTATAAGCCTACTGAGGGTAAAATGACTTTGAGGGGTGTCGTAGACGAAATACAAGTACATGGAGTCTAAAACTGCTGTGGTATTCAGTTCCCTGGAATATTATTGTTAAATCGAAATGAGTTCATCTGAATAGGTACATACACAGAACTAGTTTCAAGATAACGAGAGTCGTTCTTCTTACATTCTCAAGTTCCTTCTGTAACTGATGAGCCAGGATTCAAATGGCATTGTCATTGACATTTTCACTGCAATTATAACATGTAGTATCTCTTACAAATTATGGATGTCCGTGCAACACATAATGTACACGATGGCCTTGCAGTCGACACAAAATGTTTGCAAAACAACCGTCAACTCTAGATGATAACACCACTAAGGGGCCGGGTATTAATATAAAGTTTGGTCCTTGGAAATTACATTTGCATCAACTATACACAACATGTTTCTCATCAACTTTTCATGGATATGGAATACCACTTCAGATGTTTGTGTCTATTTCTAAACGTATCATAGATAACACTTTAGATTCTCCTGAATTATTTTGTATTACGTGCAAGTATGTCTACATATGATTTAGTATCTAAACTTACATGGTATTTGAAATTGTGTTTGCAAAATTAACCGTAATTACAACTGTGTCGTACATAACAGTGTGTTAGTCTTTGCGTGTTTTCTTTGCTTCGAAGAAGGGTAAAATTATACAAACAGTCAGAGATGTGTATTGTTCTGTTGAAATTACAAGTATGGGAATAGAGACTAATGATGACAAGAGTATACGTTGTAAGATTATATTTAATGCTCCATCGGACGTTTGTACCTTCAGGTAAGATAGTAATCCTCCCGAGTCCCGACGTGAGCAGGATGGATGACATCCTGATCCGACGGCACAAACGCCAATATTGGAGCTGTATAGTATTACATTTATTACATCTCAACTGAACGTTTATATAGTATGTACTGAGTTGTGTACTTATTCATCCGGATAGGCTCAAAATATCTTGCAAGATATCGCAATATTGATGGCGTAATACTTTTTCCAGTATAATTCTGTTTTTGCCTATGGGCAATATTAAGTTCACTTGCCCTGCAAATATCCATGATGTTCCTGAAACATGATAAACTATCATGTATATATATCCCCTGCACTGTGTACTACTGGTAAAAAGTGAGGACAGAAACGACACTACCATGCTAACAGTATGTTGAAATAATACGTCTCCCGAACAATTCTTCAAAGTACAGCATGTAAATCTTTTTTTTAAAATTATTATATGTCTAGACAGAGGAAAATGTCGCGTTCATCCAAGATCATTTGATGCTGATTCTTTTGATTTTATTCTTAATATTACTCGGGGGGGGGGGGGGCATTATTAGCTTACCTCAGTTTAATTTTGGATTTAAGAGTAGTATTGTTGTGATATACTCCGTGACAATGGGGAAACCTATACACTTGTCCTAGAATACGTGATATTGATAAAAACAGGAAAA